>NC_040028.1:4133768-4134075 GCF_000972845.2 Larimichthys crocea
CTGCACGTAGCCGCAGCAGCAGCGTCACGCTCGTGAGCTACGTGCTGATCGACGTGATGACGTGTGCTGTTTTCAAAGCTTCGTGTTCGGACATGAAACAGCTGAGCGTGATCAGTACATGTACTCTGTATGACGAGTACTTGTAGTACTTGAAGTTTATTTTCAGATGAATACTTTTATTTTGAGACACACACACACACACACACACACACACACACACACGGAAGGTTAAAAAAACAAAAACAAAATTTCATTAACATAAATAATAAACAAATATTATAAATAAGTATGAATGAATAATTCTAAA